>NC_086380.1:49884917-49889917 GCF_036588685.1 Mytilus trossulus
GTTTCGGACCACAAAAGAAAATATCAAGAAATTATCACCAGTAGTGAAGAAAACAATACAGAATTAAAAGAAAGTGAAAATGACTTGATTAGTGGGAACACGTCAGATGTTGGTCCCTCAGTCATAAGTTCGGAACAGGGAACCAGTGATGATGTGAAAAAGTCAAAGGTGGTAAAAGTTGTTGCAGATGTACACACAAGTGATATCATGTGTGATGATATAGAAGCTAATGGTGAGGATTGGAATGAAGATGACGTTAAAGATAATGGTAATGGTAATGGAGATGGAACAATTGGTGATGGTATTGGTAATGGAGATGAAGATGATGATGATGAATATACAGACGCTGATGAAGCCATGGCAGATGATGTAACAGATACCGTTGATAACGCGTCCGAAAATGGTGAAAAGACAAAGATCGCGACTGACAATAGTGAGCAGACAAAGATCGCGACCGACAATGGTGTAAAGACAAAGATCGCGACCGAGATGACGATTAAAGACAGTGAGCAGATTTCAGAAGGACAAATTGTAACTGTTAGTAGCAATATTAGTAAATGTAATGTATTGTTAAGTACAAATGAAATCATGAATGAAAATGTTTCATGTGAAACAAATGATAATGATGAGAAAATTAGTAACATCCCCTCTCTGGAACAAAAATGCAGCCAGGGAGGAGATGATGGTGTATTTGGTGAATTAGATGAAATAAGTATGGACACTGACCCATTGACTGATGAAGAAAGTGAGTGGGCTAGTGTAGAAGACAAATGCAAAAATATATTTAAAAAAAATGCAAGACGAAAGTCATTGAAAGTTAAGGTGAATGTAAAGGCTGCTATGTTGGCACATCAAAAAAAAAATAGAAACAAATAAAAATGGATTGTAAATATTATATAATATTCAATATATTTTATATAGTAATGGCTATGTTTAATGTTATAAGTCTTAATTGTAACGGACTTTGTGATAGCAATAAGAGGAATTGTATTTTTTCATTGTGTAATGAAAGATTTTATGATATTATATGTTTACAAGAAACATTTTGGAATGATTTGTTTGTAGAAAGAATTAAAAGAGATAAAACTATTTGGGATGGAGATATTTTTTATAGTAATAGTGGTAATAACCGTCAAGGTGTTGCTATTCTTGTTAGTAAGAAATTAAAAAACATTTTTTTAGAAGTGGAAAATGATAATGGAAGATTTATTCATATAAAAGGGACAATAAATGATAAATTGATTGACATTTATAATATATATGCACCAAATAATGTAAATGAAAGATATGAGTTTTTCTTAAAGTGTAAACAAAAAATTAGTAAAGGAAAATATGTATTAGTTGCTGGAGATTTTAATACTACATTATCGAGTTTGGATAAGAGTGGTAAAACCATGCATTGTAATGATAAGGCTGTAAAATCCTTATGTACTTTTATGCAAGAAAAAGACTTATATGATATTTGGAGAAATAGAAATGTTAATACAAAAGTTTTTTCTAGAAAACAGGTTGTACAAGGGTTTTTAACCCAAAGCAGAATAGACTATTTTCTAGTGTCATTAGATTTAAAATCATGTATTAAGAATATTCATTATAAGGATACTAGTTTTAGTGATCATAGTATCGTCAGCATGAAGATAGATTTTTGTAATGTAGAAAGAGGTCCAGGTGTGTGGGTTTTTAATAATTCATTTTTACAAGATGAGTTATTTATTGATAAAATGAAGAGATTATTTGCAAATGAAATTGGGTCAGATTTTTATGTGTCAAATCCCTTAATTTGGTGGGATAATTTAAAATTTACAATTAAAAGATTAAGCCAAATTTATGGCAAAGAAAAGCAAAAAGATTTAAACAGGGAATATTATAAATTGCAGAATAAAATTCAAGAATTATCAGTAAAATCTGCAAATGGTATTCAGATAAACAGTGAACAATTTTTAGAATTGCAAACGCAATTAGAAGATATTGAAACATACAAATGTCAAGGTGCAATTTTAAGATCAAAGTCACAGTGGGCTTTAGAAAGTGATAGAAATACTGCATATTTTTTGAAATTAGAAAAGTATCGACAGAATAAGAATGTGATAAGTGAAATAAAAGATTGTGATGGGAAAATTGTTACAGAAACAAATGATTTACTTGATGTTATACATGATTATTATAAACATTTGTTTTCTTGTGTTAGTATTGATATGCATTCAGTTGATGAATTATTGAATAATGTTAATGTAAAAATTGATGATGAAGATGTAGAAATGTGTGATGATGAAATTAGTATTGAGGAAATTGAAAAATCCTTAAAAGGTATGAAAAAAGGGAAAACACCTGGACCAGATGGTATAACTGCAGAATTTTATTTGTTTTTTTTCAATGAATTAAAGCATGTATTACTCTATATTTATCAAAGTATTGAGGAAAATGAAGAATTATCTAGATCTATGAGATATGGGAATATAAATATAATTTTTAAAAACAAAGGTGATCAATCAGATTTGAAAAACTTTAGGCCAATTAGCTTGTTGAATGTTGACTACAAAATACTTGCCAGAGTAATGGCAAATAGATTTAAGTATGTACTACCAAAAGTTATTTCACCAAATCAAAGCTGTTGTATTCTAGGAAAAGATATATCTGATACAGTTGTTAGTGTTAGGGATTTTATGGATTTAGTAGAAATGGATGATATAGAATGTTATTTATTAAAATTAGATCAAGAAAAAGCGTTTGACAGAGCCGGACACGAGTATCTTTTTGCAGTTTTGGATAAATTTGGATTTGGTAATAAATTCAAAAAATGGATAAAAATATTTTACACCAACATTTTTAGTTCAGTTAAATGTAATGGATTTTTGACTCCATATTTTAGATTGAAAAACTCTGTCAAACAGGGGTGTCCCATTTCGGCTCTGTTATATGTTTTGTTAGCAGAACCATTGAGTATTGCTATTAAGAAAAATTGTGAGATAAGAGGTGTTGTAATACCAAATACAAATGTTGAAGAAAAGGTTTTTGTACATGCTGACGATACAACTTTGACCTTAGTGGACAAAAATTCAGTTAGTGAAACATTTCGGGTACTAGAATTGTACGAAAAAGCATCGGGTGCAAAATTGAATAAAGAAAAATCAGAAGTTTTAGCACTTGGAAAAGGGAAAATTTGTTCAAATGATTTAAAAATTTGGAAGATAAAAGAATGTGATGAAGTCTTACAGTTATTAGGAATATGGGTGGGAAAAAATAAAACATTATGTGAAAAATTGAATTGGGAAGGTAAAGTACAATCAATTACAAAACTCCTGAATTTTTGGAAAATGAGGCATTTAACTCTTCATGGAAGAGTAAGTGTTATTAGTGCCTTACTTATGAGTAAACTGTGGTATACATTAATGGTTGTAAATATACCTGAAAAGTATTGCATACTTATAAAAAAGAAATGTTTAGAATTTTTATGGAATAATAAACCTCCTCTTGTAGCATATGAGGTTATTATCAATAAAGTAGTTGACGGAGGATTGAATTTTCCTGATATTATGCAGAAAATGTATGCTTTTAGATTAAAATATTTGAGTAGACTGTTGGATGAAAACTATTGTGCTATATGGAAACAAACTTGTCTTTATTTCTTTTCTAAGTTTGAAAATATGAATCTTGGAATTGAAATTTTATTTTGTGATCTCCGAAATAGAAAAATGGATGCATTACCAGAATTTTATCAAAGTCTGATTTTGTCATGGCAAAGTATTTGTGAAAATGTAGATATTGAAGTTAATTCAGAAAATGTTTTTGATATTCCGCTTTTTCTAAATCCAAATATTACAAATGGTAATAAAATGTTATATCTTAAGACATTTATTGAAGCAGGTGTATGTAAAATAAAAGATATCGCATATGAATGTAAACCAGGTTTCTTGAAAGAAAGTTATATTCAAGAGATTGTATTAGAAAAATTTCCGGAAGTTACGGAAAATAAAATGTTACATGCAGTTAGAAATGTGTTAGAAACAATACCTGATGAGTATAAAGTGCTAGTTGAAGCAAATGTGCATGTTAGTAAAACTCCTGTGTTAAAACCCATGATTAAAGATGGCGTCCAAATTTGTTCACTTCCATCCACGACGAATTTTTATTATCGAATGCTTGTATCAAAGCTTTCTAGAGAACCTAAATCTGTATCACGATGGCGTTTGATGTACGCAGATTTTGACCTAAGAAAGATACAGAAAATCATGAATTTTTCTTTTTTACAAAGCGATTGTCGCGAGGTGGCATTTAAAGTTTTTCACCGTATTATATTTACAAAAGAAAGGCTATTTAAATGCCGTATTACAAAGGACTCACTTTGTCCTATTTGCTCAACTCTACCTGAGAATTTAAATCACCTGATTTTAGAGTGTACGATGTTAACTCGCTTCAATGATTTTGTAAAGAATTTTTTACACAATATTTTGTATAAGAGTTCAGGCAGTTATATAAATGACCTTAGTTTTGAGTTCATGTGTATGTTTGGTTTGACAAAACAAAATAAATATATTAATTACTATTTTGTAAATAGTGTATTAGCAATAAGAAGATTTTGTATTGTAAAAAGACGAAATATTGCAATGTTAGAAAATAAGATTATAGACATAGAACAATACTTTAAGTCTACTCTTGTTAAAAATGTGAACTATGCTTATGAACATTATAAACGCAACAATGCGCTACAATTATTTGAAAAGTATTATAATGAAAATAATCCAGTATTAATTATTAGAGACAATCAAATTCAAATTGATTTCTAGTGTGATAATTATCATGTGATGTTAATTGTGAATATATTACATATGATTGAAGTTGTAATCTTACAAGCTTATATTGTGATAATGTGAATTTTCAGGAGTATAGCCTGATTATTCTTTTTATATGTATTATCTGAATAAAATTTTATCAAGAGAAAAAAAGTATAGTGGTTAGTACTTCGCGTTGTGGCCGCGACAACCCAGGTTCGAATCCTGGTC
>NC_086380.1:49929917-49932417 GCF_036588685.1 Mytilus trossulus
TGTTGGATGAAAACTATTGTGCTATATGGAAACAAACTTGTCTTTATTTCTTTTCTAAGTTTGAAAATATGAATCTTGGAATTGAAATTTTATTCTGTGATCTCCGAAATAGAAAAATAGATGCATTACCAGAATTTTATCAAAGTCTGATTTTGTCATGGCAAAGTATTTGTGAAAATGTAGATATTGAAGTTAATTCAGAAAATGTTTTTGATATTCCGCTTTTTCTAAATCCAAATATTACAAATGGTAATAAAATGTTATATCTTAAGACATTTATTGAAGCAGGTGTATGTAAAATAAAAGATATCGCATATGAATGTAAACCAGGTTTCTTGAAAGAAAGTTATATTCAAGAGATTGTATTAGAAAAATTTCCGGAAGTTACGGAAAATAAAATGTTACGTGCAGTTAGAAATGTGTTAGAAACAATACCTGATGAGTATAAAGTGCTAGTTGAAGCAAATGTGCATGTTAGTAAAACTCCTGTGTTAAAACCAATGATTAAAGATGGCGTCCAAATTTGTTCACTTCCATCCACGACGAATTTTTATTATCGAATGCTTGTATCAAAGCTTTCTAGAGAACCTAAATCTGTATCACGATGGCGTTTGATGTACGCAGATTTTGACCTAAGAAAGATCCAGAAAATCATGAATTTTTCTTTTTTACAAAGCGATTGTCGCGAGGTGGCATTTAAAGTTTTTCATCGTATTATATTTACAAAAGAAAGGCTATTTAAATGCCGTATTACAAAGGACTCACTTTGTCCTATTTGCTCAACTCTACCTGAGAATTTAAATCACCTGATTTTAGAGTGTACGATGTTAACTCGCTTCAATGATTTTGTAAAGAATTTTTTACACAATATTTTGTATAAGAGTTCAGGCAGTTATATAAATGACACAGGCACTTGTCTCAAAAAAAAAATTCCTGTATACCTTAATATAACACAAGGTACTTAACTAATTTTTTGAATAATGACACCCAGTCCCAAATTCCCGTTATTTTTTTTATTTCTCGGTTGTCAAACCTTCTTAAACTTAATATGCCGTAAATCTAAATTGATTTATCTACACAATGGTATATGACACGACTATCATTGTTGTCGGGATCATTAGTAGCAGGCCTCAGAAGTCGGTCAACGGGATGTCTTTTTGCATTCGTCTCATTTTTTGGCAACACCTAGCCCGCATGTAAGTTTATACATGTTTCTCATTGGTCAATCGTCTGTCTAAAAATAAATGTGGGAAATTTTGGTCAATTTATAACTCTACATTAGTGTCGTTGTGTACACGTGTGTTTCATAACAAACTTATTTGTGTTTGTTTCACATAATTTGTAAAGAATTTACAATAAAAGTAATAATTCATAGTCAGAGGGAAGCTGACAGTTTTTATTTTAATAACTTTTTATAATAATTCAATCACTGCGGGCTGGGTGTTGCCAAAAAATTAGACGAATGCAAAAAACATCCCGTTGACCGACTTCTCAGGCCTGCTACTAATGATCCCGACAACAATGATAGTCGTGTCATATACCATTGTGTAGATAAATCAATTTAGATTTACGGCATATTAAGTTTAAGTAGGTTTGACAACCGAGAAATAAAAAAAATCACGGGATTTCGGGACTGGCAGTCATTATTCAAAAAAATAGTTAAGTACCTTGTGTTATATTAAGGTATACAGGAATTTTTTTTTTGAGACAAGTGCCTGTGATAAATGACCTTAGTTTTGAGTTCATGTGTATGTTTGGTTTGACAAAACAAAATAAATATATTAATTACTATTTTGTAAATAGTGTATTAGCAATAAGAAGATTTTGTATTGTAAAAAGACGAAATATTGCAATGTTAGAAAATAAGATTATAGACATAGAACAATACTTTAAGTCTACTCTTGTTAAAAATGTGAACTATGCTTATGAACATTATAAACGCAACAATGCGCTACAATTATTTGAAAAGTATTATAATGAAAATAATCCAGTATTAATTATTAGAGACAATCAAATTCAAATTGATTTCTAGTGTGATAATTATCATGTGATGTTAATTGTGAATATATTACATTTGATTGAAGTTGTAATCTTACAAGCTTATATTGTGATAATGTGAATTTTCAGGAGTATAGCCTGATTATTCTTTTTATATGTATTATCTGAATAAAATTTTATCAAGAGAAAAAAAAAGTATAGTGGTTAGTACTTCGCGTTGTGGCCGCGACAACCCAGGTTCGAATCCTGGTCACGGCAAACAGCTGTGTAATGTCGCTGTTACGGCATTGTAGGCAATTTTTTTTCTCGGTCTCTCTTTTCGAATTTTGATAATCTTTCTTCGTTTTAAGATACACATACACATGTTACTATGTAAAGACAAGAAGTGTTCTAGTTGTATTCAATATGATCGCAGCGGTTCTAGTTGAATTCAATAGGATCGCAGCGGTTCCTGCAGTGATAGTCTTTTATATAATAATATAATTAACTTCATTGAAAATTC
>NC_086380.1:49952417-49954917 GCF_036588685.1 Mytilus trossulus
CCATGCCATGCCAACAAAAACAAAAGAGCAGTCAGACGCCGTTGGAAAAATGTATAAGATGGAACAGAATCCCTTTTGAATAGCCTGATTGCATTCGTTCCATAGATACATCGCGTTAAAATTTTGTATGAAAAGTGATTTGACCAAAAAGATACCGACAACGTGTTAAACATGTTAAAATCAGCCTTAATATTAAATACCCAATTTTTGCCACATACATTCTGTCTGCAAGTCATAGCCGTGATCGTATAGTGGTTAGTACTTCGCGTTGTGGCCGCGACAACCCAGGTTCGAATCCTGGTCACGGCAAACAGCTGTGTAATGTCGCTGTTACGGCATTGTAGGCAATTTTTTTTCTCGGTCTCTCTTTTCGAATTTTGATAATCTTTCTTCGTTTTAAGATACACATACACATGTTACTATGTAAAGACAAGAAGTGTTCTAGTTGTATTCAATATGATCGCAGCGGTTCTAGTTGAATTCAATAGGATCGCAGCGGTTCCTGCAGTGATAGTCTTTTATATAATAATATAATTAACTTCATTGAAAATTCACATTCCTACCTTCTCATTTGTTTTACTGGCTATCACTGCAGGAACCGCTGCGATCCTATTGAATACAACTAGAACACTTGAGTCTTCTTGTCTTTACATAGTAACATATGAATATTTCGTGCAATGTCAATTTGAAATTCATGTCACGTCACCGTCTGGTTTTTTGTTTTTTTTTTCTTCTTCAAAATCTGTAATGGTGCTCCAGTATAAAAAGAAATACCGGCGAAACAGAAACAAGATACATACACACAGAATATTTAACGACCTTGACTACAGTCGGACACGGTACCTATCGACCCTGATGGGTATCTCATACAAAGATAAAAACTAAACCCTTTTACCATGCCATGCCAACAAAAACAAAAGAGCAGTCAGACGCCGTTGGAAAAATGTATAAGATGGAACAGAATCCCTTTTGAATAGCCTGATTGCATTCGTTCCATAGATACATCGTGTTAAAATTTTTGTATGAAAAGTGATTTGACCAAAAAGATACCGACAACGTGTTAAACATGTTAAAATCAGCCTTAATTTTAAATACCCAATTTTTGCCACGTACATTCTGTCTGCAAGTCATAGCCGTGATCGTATAGTGGTTAGGAAAAAAGTCGAGTGCACCTTTACCAGATATAGCCGTGTAATTTTCTACTCCTGTTATTGGGTTACTATTTCTTGTGGATTTGGATATAACCAGCCGGATTAAGTAAATGTGACTATCTAACAGTAATGTAAGTTAAAATACTGACATTTTTGAGAATATACTGTGTGTATTTGATAATTAGTGAACTTAACTTTTTGCTGTGAAACGTTGAGGTACGTTAAAGGAAATTATAATGGACAAATTGCCAAAGCCGTTAGTTGCGTTAATTAATAGTGTCATAGATGATTACGAACAATTTACATGGAATTCTAATTACCTTGGTGACAAAATGAGAATTTCATTAGTTTGGACTAGGGGTGATGCAATACAAGTAAATAGAGGAATCAAGCATAAGTCCAGATCTAATAGAGACAGAGACAATAAAAGAATGAAAATATTGAAAGAAAGAATAGACAATACAGAAGACGACGTTGATAAGACAAGTGATATCAACATTGATAATTCAGAAGTGATAATTGATTCGGGTGATGATATGATACATGATGGAACGATAGATCTCCCATTAGTAGCCCCCGAAAATGTAAACATTACACCTGTAGTGAAAGTTGCTCAACCGGTTAGTGTATCGATAGACAAAACAATCAATTTAAAGGACAATGTATTAACGGAAAGTATAGTGTGTCATAGTTCGCGAACTGTACGGAATTTACACACGGATGTTAATAAAGAAAAAGAAAATAAAGAAATAGACAAAATAAAAACTATCGCTCCGAAGTTAATAGTTACAGGGAAGAGTCCGTGTACAGATAGTCATTTTCAGAAAATTGTATACAGCCAACGATCAGACGGAAGTTGTTTGATAGGAAAATTAAAAAAGAGAGAAATGGTAGTTATATGGACATTAGGGAAGCGCGGTGAATTTCGTCATGTAAATATAGAAACTGACAAAATCGAATATGGAAACGCAATGGCTTCCGTCTACAAATTTAGAGACATTAGAAAATCGGACAATGATGAAATTAAGTGTTATGTTCGTGCTATTCCAAAGATTGAAAGATATGCAGAGATGCACAGACTTTGTTTGTGGTGTTTTGATGAATAAACTGTTATTAGGGAGGGGGATATTAGATGTTGAATATGCTAGATAATTCTAAAATAATTTTTGTGGTGTACCAAATTCTGGTCTGGAAACCAACCGTGTTTTTAAAACAACCAACATTAATTAAAATAGATCATTTGCGTATTTATTAACATTTCCGATTGTTTTTCTCCTTGTAATAGTTGAACTGTTGTTTTTATCATTTTATTTAAAACTGAGAAAAAGTTAAAAAAAAAAAAGAAGAAA
>NC_086380.1:49989917-49994917 GCF_036588685.1 Mytilus trossulus
TAGTTATATGGACATTAGGGAAGCGCGGTGAATTTCGTCATGTAAATATAGAAACTGACAAAACCGAATATGGAAACGCAATGGCTTCCGTCTACAAATTTAGAGACATTAGAAAATCGGACAATGATGAAATTAAGTGTTATGTTCGTGCTATTCCAAAGATTGAAAGATATGCAGAGATGCACAGACTTTGTTTGTGGTGTTTTGATGAATAAACTGTTATTAGGGAGGGGGATATTAGATGTTGAATATGCTAAATAATTCTAAAATAATTTTTGTGGTGTACCAAATTCTGGTCTGGAAACCAACCGTTTTTTTAAAACAACCAACATTAATTAAAATAGATCATTTGCGTATTTATTAACATTTCCGATTGTTTTTCTCCTTGTAATAGTTGAACTGTTGTTTTTATCATTTTATTTAAAACTGAGAAAAAGTTAAAAAAAAAAAGAAGAAAAGAAAGAAGAAGAGTAAAGTTTAAGCAAGTTAATGACCAGAAAGCCATTTCAGGGTGAAATAAAATAAGAAAATATATAGATTGTATAATACTTAGAATATTTTCCATTTCAGAGAAAGGACAATAAATATTTACAATGTTTTCATTTATGTGTAATTGAAATTGTAAACTGTGATATGTATATATAGATTGTGAATATGATAAAGATAAAAAAAAAAAAAAGTAAAGTGGTTAGTACTTCGCGTTGTGGCCGCGACAACCCAGGTTCGAATCCTGGTCACGGCAAACAGCTGTGTAATGTCGCTGTTACGGCATTGTAGGCAATTTTTTTTCTCGGTCTCTCTTTTCGAATTTTGATAATCTTTCTTCGTTTTAAGATACACATACACATGTTACTATGTAAAGACAAGAAGTGTTCTAGTTGTATTCAATATGATCGCAGCGGTTCTAGTTGAATTCAATAGGATCGCAGCGGTTCCTGCAGTGATAGTCTTTTATATAAAACTATAATTAACTTCATTGAAAATTCACATTCCTACCTTCTCATTTGTTTTACTGGCTATCACTGCAGGAACCGCTGCGATCCTATTGAATACAACTAGAACACTTGAGTCTTCTTGTCTTTACATAGTAACATATGAATATTTCGTGCAATGTCAATTTGAAATTCATGTCACGTCACCGTCTGTTTTTTTGTTTTTTTTTTCTTCTTCAAAATCTGTAATGGTGCTCCAGTATAAAAAGAAATACCGGCGAAACAGAAACAAGATACATACACACAGAATATTTAACGACCTTGACTACAGTCGGACACGGTACCTATCGACCCTGATGGGTATCTCATACAAAGATAAAAACTAAACCCTTTTACCATGCCATGCCAACAAAAACAAAAGAGCAGTCAGACGCCGTTGGAAAGATGTATAAGATGGAACAGAATCCCTTTTGAATAGCCTGATTGCATTCGTTCCATAGATACATCGCGTTAAAATTTTGTATGAAAAGTGATTTGACCAAAAAGATACCGACAACGTGTTAAACATGTTAAAATCAGCCTTAATTTTAAATACCCAATTTTTGCCACATACATTCTGTCTGCAAGTCATAGCCGTGATCGTATAGTGGTTAGTACTTCGCGTTGTGGCCGCGACAACCCAGGTTCGAATCCTGGTCACGGCAAACAGCTGTGTAATGTCGCTATTACGGCATTGTAGGCAATTTTTTTTCTCGGTCTCTCTTTTCGAATTTTGATAATCTTTCTTCGTTTTAAGATACACATACACATGTTACTATGTAAAGACAAGAAGTGTTCTAGTTGTATTCAATATGATCGCAGCGGTTCTAGTTGAATTCAATAGGATCGCAGCGGTTCCTGCAGTGATAGTCTTTTATATAATAATATAATTAACTTCATTGAAAATTCACATTCCTACCTTCTCATTTGTTTTACTGGCTATCACTGCAGGAACCGCTGCGATCCTATTGAATACAACTAGAACACATGAGTCTTCTTGTCTTTACATAGTAACATATGAATATTTCGTGCAATGTCAATTTGAAATTCATGTCACGTCATCGTCTGGTTTTTTGTTTTTTTTCTTCTTCAAAATCTGTAATGGTGCTCCAGTATAAAAAGAAATACCGGCGAAACAGAAACAAGATACATACACACAGAATATTTAACGACCTTGACTACAGTCGGACACGGTACCTATCGACCCTGATGGGTATCTCATACAAAGATAAAAACTAAACCCTTTTACCATGCCATGCCAACAAAAACAAAAGAGCAGTCAGACGCCGTTGGAAAGATGTATAAGATGGAACAGAATCCCTTTTGAATAGCCTGATTGCATTCGTTCCATAGATACATCGCGTTAAAATTTTGTATGAAAAGTGATTTGACCAAAAAGATACCGACAACGTGTTAAACATGTTAAAATCAGCCTTAATTTTAAATACCCAATTTTTGCCACATACATTCTGTCTGCAAGTCATAGCCGTGATCGTATAGTGGTTAGTACTTCGCGTTGTGGCCGCGACAACCCAGGTTCGAATCCTGGTCACGGCAAACAGCTGTGTAATGTCGCTGTTACGGCATTGTAGGCAATTTTTTTTCTCGGTCTCTCTTTTCGAATTTTGATAATCTTTCTTCGTTTTAAGATACACATACACATGTTACTATGTAAAGACAAGAAGTGTTCTAGTTGTATTCAATATGATCGCAGCGGTTCTAGTTGAATTCAATAGGATCGCAGCGGTTCCTGCAGTGATAGTCTTTTATATAATAATATAATTAACTTCATTGAAAATTCACATTCCTACCTTCTCATTTGTTTTACTGGCTATCACTGCAGGAACCGCTGCGATCCTATTGAATACAACTAGAACACTTGAGTCTTCTTGTCTTTACATAGTAACATATGAATATTTTGTGCAATGTCAATTTGAAATTCATGTCACGTCACCGTCTGGTTTTTTGTTTTTTTTTCTTCTTCAAAATCTGTAATGGTGCTCCAGTATAAAAAGAAATACCGGCGAAACAAAAACAAGATACATACACACAGAATATTTAACGACCTTGACTACAGTCGGACACGGTACCTATCGACCCTGATGGGTATCTCATACAAAGATAAAAACTAAACCCTTTTACCATGCCAGGCCAACAAAAACAAAAGAGCAGTCAGACGCCGTTGGAAAAATGTATAAGATGGAACAGAATCCCTTTTGAATAGCCTGATTGCATTCGTTCCATAGATACATCGCGTTAAAATTTTGTATGAAAAGTGATTTGACCAAAAAGATACCGACAACGTGTTAAACATGTTAAAATCAGCCTTAATTTTAAATACCCAATTTTTGCCACGTACATTCTGTCTGCAAGTCATAGCCGTGATCGTATAGTGGTTAGGAAAAAAGTCGAGTACACCTTTACCAGATATAGCCGTGTAATTTTCTACTCCTGTTATTGGGTTACTATTTCTTGTGGATTTGGATATAACCAGCCGGATTAAGTAAATGTGACTATCTAACAGTAATGTAAGTTAAAATACTGACATTTTTGAGAATTATACTGTGTGTATTTGATAATTAGTGAACTTAACTTTTTGCTGTGAAACGTTGAGGTACGTTAAAGGAAATTATAATGGACAAATTGCCAAAGCCGTTAGTTGCGTTAATTAATAGTGTCATAGATGATTACGAACAATTTACATGGAATTCTAATTACCTTGGTGACAAAATGAGAATTTCATTAGTTTGGACTAGGGGTGATGCAATACATGTAAATAGAGGAATCAAGCATAAGTCCAGATCTAATAGAGACAGAGACAATAAAAGAATGAAAATATTGAAAGAAAGAATAGACAATACAGAAGACGACGTTGATAAGACAAGTGATATCAACATTGATAATTCAGAAGTGATAATTGATTCGGGTGATGATATGATACATGATGGAACGATAGATCTCCCATTAGTAGCCCCCGAAAATGTAAACATTACACCTGTAGTGAAAGTTGCTCAACCGGTTAGTGTATCGATAGACAAAACAATCAATTTAAAGGACAATGTATTAACGGAAAGTATAGTGTGTCATAGTTCGCGAACTGTACGGAATTTACACACGGATGTTAATAAAGAAAAAGAAAATAAAGAAATAGACAAAATAAAAACTATCGCTCCGAAGTTAATAGTTACAGGGAAGAGTCCGTGTACAGATAGTCATTTTCAGAAAATTGTATACAGCCAACGATCAGACGGAAGTTGTTTGATAGGAAAATTAAAAAAGAGAGAAATGGTAGTTATATGGACATTAGGGAAGCGCGGTGAATTTCGTCATGTAAATATAGAAACTGACAAAATCGAATATGGAAACGCAATGGCTTCCGTCTACAAATTTAGAGACATTAGAAAATCGGACAATGATGAAATTAAGTGTTATGTTCGTGCTATTCCAAAGATTGAAAGATATGCAGAGATGCACAGACTTTGTTTGTGGTGTTTTGATGAATAAACTGTTATTAGGGAGGGGGATATTAGATGTTGAATATGCTAAATAATTCTAAAATAATTTTTGTGGTGTACCAAATTCTGGTCTGGAAACCAACCGTTTTTTTAAAACAACCAACATTAATTAAAATAGATCATTTGCGTATTTATTAACATTTCCGATTGTTTTTCTCCTTGTAATAGTTGAACTGTTGTTTTTATCATTTTATTTAAAACTGAGAAAAAGTTAAAAAAAAAAAAAAAGAAGAAAAGAAAGAAGAAGAGTAAAGTTTAAGCAAGTTAATGACCAGAAAGCCATTTCAGGGTGAAATAAAATAAGAAAATATATAGATTGTATAATACTTAGAATATTTTCCATTTCAGAGAAAGGACAATAAATATTTACAATGTTTTCATTTATGTGTAATTGAAATTGTAAACTGTGATATGTATATATAGATTGTGAATATAATAAAGATAAAAAAAAAAGTGTAGTGGTTAGTACTTCGCGTTGTGGCCGCGACAACCCAGGTTCGAATCCTGGTCACGG
>NC_086380.1:49997417-50030539 GCF_036588685.1 Mytilus trossulus
ATGAAAAGTGATTTGACCAAAAAGATACCGACAACGTGTTAAACATGTTAAAATCAGCCTTAATTTTAAATACCCAATTTTTGCCACGTACATTCTGTCTGCAAGTCATAGCCGTGATCGTATAGTGGTTAGGAAAAAAGTCGAGTTCACCTTTACCAGATATAGCCGTGTAATTTTCTACTCCTGTTATTGGGTTACTATTTCTTGTGGATTTGGATATAACCAGCCGGATTAAGTAAATGTGACTATCTAACAGTAATGTAAGTTAAAATACTGACATTTTTGAGAATTATACTGTGTGTATTTGATAATTAGTGAACTTAACTTTTTGCTGTGAAACGTTGAGGTACGTTAAAGGAAATTATAATGGACAAATTGCCAAAGCCGTTAGTTGCGTTAATTAATAGTGTCATAGATGATTACGAACAATTTACATGGAATTCTAATTACCTTGGTAACAAAATGAGAATTTCATTAGTTTGGACTAGGGGTGATGCAATACATGTAAATAGAGGAATCAAGCATAAGTCCAGATCTAATAGAGACAGAGACAATAAAAGAATGAAAATATTGAAAGAAAGAATAGACAATACAGAAGACGACGTTGATAAGACAAGTGATATCAACATTGATAATTCAGAAGTGATAATTGATTCGGGTGATGATATGATACATGATGGAACGATAGATCTCCCATTAGTAGCCCCCGAAAATGTAAACATTACACCTGTAGTGAAAGTTGCTCAACCGGTTAGTGTATCGATAGACAAAACAATCAATTTAAAGGACAATGTATTAACGGAAAGTATAGTGTGTCATAGTTCGCGAACTGTACGGAATTTACACACGGATTTTAATAAAGAAAAAGAAAATAAAGAAATAGACAAAATAAAAACTATCGCTCCGAAGTTAATAGTTACAGGGAAGAGTCCGTGTACAGATAGTCATTTTCAGAAAATTGTATACAGCCAACGATCAGACGGAAGTTGTTTGATAGGAAAATTAAAAAAGAGAGAAATGGTAGTTATATGGACATTAGGGAAGCGCGGTGAATTTCGTCATGTAAATATAGAAACTGACAAAATCGAATATGGAAACGCAATGGCTTCCGTCTACAAATTTAGAGACATTAGAAAATCGGACAATGATGAAATTAAGTGTTATGTTCGTGCTATTCCAAAGATTGAAAGATATGCAGAGATGCACAGACTTTGTTTGTGGTGTTTTGATGAATAAACTGTTATTAGGGAGGGGGATATTAGATGTTGAATATGCTAAATAATTCTAAAATAATTTTTGTGGTGTACCAAATTCTGGTCTGGAAACCAACCGTTTTTTTAAAACAACCAACATTAATTAAAATAGATCATTTGCGTATTTATTAACATTTCCGATTGGTTTTCTCCTTGTAATAGTTGAACTGTTGTTTTTATCATTTTATTTAAAACTGAGAAAAAGTTAAAAAAAAAAAAGAAGAAAAGAAAGAAGAAGAGTAAAGTTTAAGCAAGTTAATGACCAGAAAGCCATTTCAGGGTGAAATAAAATAAGAAAATATATAGATTGTATAATACTTAGAATATTTTCCATTTCAGAGAAAGGACAATAAATATTTACAATGTTTTCATTTATGTGTAATTGAAATTGTAAACTGTGATATGTACATATAGATTGTGAATATAATAAAGATAAAAAAAAAAAGTATAGTGGTTAGTACTTCGCGTTGTGGCCGCGACAACCCAGGTTCGAATCCTGGTCACGGCAAACAGCTGTGTAATGTCGCTGTTACGGCATTGTAGGCAATTTTTTTTCTCGGTCTCTCTTTTCGAATTTTGATAATCTTTCTTCGTTTTAAGATACACATACACATGTTACTATGTAAAGACAAGAAGTGTTCTAGTTGTATTCAATATGATCGCAGCGGTTCTAGTTGAATTCAATAGGATCGCAGCGGTTCCTGCAGTGATAGTCTTTTATATAATAATATAATTAACTTCATTGAAAATTCACATTCCTACCTTCTCATTTGTTTTACTGGCTATCACTGCAGGAACCGCTGCGATCCTATTGAATACAACTAGAACACTTGAGTCTTCTTGTCTTTACATAGTAACATATGAATATTTCGTGCAATGTCAATTTGAAATTCATGTCACGTCACCGTCTGGTTTTTTGTTTTTTTTTCTTCTTTAAAATCTGTAATGGTGCTCCAGTATAAAAAGAAATACCGGCGAAACAAAAACAAGATACATACACACAGAATATTTAACGACCTTGACTACAGTCGGACACGGTACCTATCGACCCTGATGGGTATCTCATACAAAGATAAAAACTAAACCCTTTTACCATGCCATGCCAACAAAAACAAAAGAGCAGTCAGACGCCGTTGGAAAAATGTATAAGATGGAACAGAATCCCTTTTGAATAGCCTGATTGCATTCGTTCCATAGATTCATCGCGTTAAAATTTTGTATGAAAAGTGATTTGACCAAAAAGATACCGACAACGTGTTAAACATGTTAAAATCAGCCTTAATTTTAAATACCCAATTTTTGCCACGTACATTCTGTCTGCAAGTCATAGCCGTGATCGTATAGTGGTTAGGAAAAAAGTCGAGTGCACCTTTACCAGATATAGCCGTGTAATTTTCTACTCCTGTTATTGGGTTACTATTTCTTGTGGATTTGGATATAACCAGCCGGATTAAGTAAATGTGACTATCTAACAGTAATGTAAGTTAAAATACTGACATTTTTGAGAATTATACTGTGTGTATTTGATAATTAGTGAACTTAACTTTTTGCTGTGAAACGTTGAGGTACGTTAAAGGAAATTATAATGGACAAATTGCCAAAGCCGTTAGTTGCGTTAATTAATAGTGTCATAGATGATTACGAACAATTTACATGGAATTCTAATTACCTTGGTGACAAAATGAGAATTTCATTAGTTTGGACTAGGGGTGATGCAATACAAGTAAATAGAGGAATCAAGCATAAGTCCAGATCTAATAGAGACAGAGACAATAAAAGAATGAAAATATTGAAAGAAAGAATAGACAATACAGAAGACGACGTTGATAAGACAAGTGATATCAACATTGATAATTCAGAAGTGATAATTGATTCGGGTGATGATATGATACATGATGGAACGATAGATCTCCCATTAGTAGCCCCCGAAAATGTAAACATTACACCTGTAGTGAAAGTTGCTCAACCGGTTAGTGTATCGATAGACAAAACAATCAATTTAAAGGACAATGTATTAACCACAGTGTAGATACTATTCTGTACGCTATCCGGAAGTCGCGATTTTCGAAGCGAGGATTTCAAACTGGCTAACAGAACGGTTTTGTTTTGGGTGCTTTTTCTCATCATTTGTTTACTCCTATATCTATAAAGTGCTTTGCACATCTTAAATGTATGTACAACATCATAAATATCAGTAACTGTAACAAAAACATGCAGTAGAATATAAAATATACGCGTGCATCACACCAACTTCATAGAAAAAAGTGAAATCGATTGACAATTTTGCTCTCGTAGTACAAAGCAAATAATCTTTTATTGCAAATATTTGCATCAGTTTACAGTAAAATATATACTGTTTCAATATTCCTACCGTATTTAAGTAGAATGTTCGTATTTCAAATAAAAAATATGTTTTCATTGAGGATCCCAAAATAAATTACTGTACGATCAGTCTAAAACTGACTGTATTCTAGTAGCGATTTCAGATTTTTTTGTCTGTATGACCAGTCGTGATTTTGAAGAAAAAAACAACAACAAATGGAAGTTTTTAACGACCTTGACTGAAAAACAACGGCAATTTGAAGGTATATACGTGTCTATGTGATATAATTTATGATTATGTCCATGGAACTATAACGTGTAATTTCTTTCATCAGACAATACAAATATATTTCTGATGATTTTTGTAGACGGCAAAATAATTATATTTTTGTTTCGTCAGTCTTACTTAAAATCAAATGCCTATAAACCAATACATGATTCGCTTGTGGACTTTGTATTAGTGTGTCGTTGCAGTTATCTATTTAACTATTACATTTTTAAGACTATTTACACCGTCTACCGTTGACCAATTGGTGATTACATACATCAAGCATGTCTCTTTTAAAATGACAAAAAAATAGATAGAGAAAGCTTTGTTTAAAAACTTTAGGTATTGAGGAAAGAATTAACGAAATAATACCCCGCCACTTCTATAGTCCATGTTTTGGAAAAAAATAAACCACCAGAAAAACTAAATTATAGGTACACAGGGGCATCATTTAATAACGAATATGAGAAAGTTTATACTTTTATTAATACTAGTACTAGTATATGGTAAGTTTTTGAAAGTTGCGTATAGTAAGCGGGTACCACCCAATAAGGTAGTGGAAAAGTCCATATCATGGAAATAAAAAACTGATGATTTTTCGAAAAAACAAAATCCACTTTCGAGTTCATCCGTCACCGGAAAAAACTCGTCAATTATACGCGCCTTTATCATCGTCATTTGTGCGTTTAGGGGCGTCGTCACTTCCTTCCAATGTTGAGCGAGTGGTTGGAAAACTATAATTCTATATTGTACGAATTATTCGGCAAATTGAATTCTCAAAATTGACAATCAACACTGCTGTCAATAGGGAAATGTCAGTAAGTACCTACAGAGCAACCATTATTTCTAGTTTATCCTGCACAAAGACGATCACTAAGACGCTTGATGAACGTAAATAGTGCAGGGATACAGGCGAGCCCCTCGATCTGGTAAATGACGTCATAAAGGCGTGTATAATTGACGAGTTTTTGCCGGTGACGGATGAACTCGAAAGTGGTCTATTGAATTAAATCGGATAAGGAATCTGAAAAATATTCATTAATTTATGACAAGTGTCTTAAGGAAGTTGTGGATATAAAATAGGTACGCCCAATATGAGGTTATGACAAAGTCCGTATTTTAGATAGAGAAACATCAAAAATATTTTTACAAAAAATTCGACTGAAACAGAAGGTCCATAGTACATGTACATTAATAGATTAAAAATGGAGCGATTTTAGAAAAGTTTAACAATTCGTTTTGGAGGTCACAGTTGGAAATACCTGATGGGTGCCCCCATATAATGCAATATTCAAGTCCGTATCTTATAAAGAAACCCCTTAAAATATTTTTAATAAAATAAGAAATATATCCCTTTTTTTTATATAAATAAGGCCGTTAATTTTCTCGTTTGAATTGTTTTACATTGTCATTTCGGGGCTTTTTATAGCCGACTTTGTGGTATTGGCTTTGCTTATTGTTGAAGGCCATACGGTGGCCTATCTTTGTTAATAGCTGTGTCATTTTGATCTCTTGTGGACGGTTGACTCATTGGCAATCATACCGCATCTTCTTTTTTATATTATAATTTATGATACGGAATCCAAGTAAAAAATAATTAATAGTTATACCAGTGACGGATTCAAGAAAATTGGGATCCGGCGGTTTGAAACTCTTTTTTAACTTTCAATGCGTTTGTATGGGAACATATATTTGGAATCCTCTTTTTTCCTGGATTTGACCCCCTCTCCATTTAAAAATGTCTGGAAACCCCAATGTATATTAAATGGTTTATGAGGAGATGCGCTAGCAAAACCGGCGAAACATGTTGTTCCAGTCCAACGGACGAACGGAAAGACGGACATCATTATCACTATAAACCATCGCTTTACAAAGTGGTGTACAATTGAGTGTGAAAGAGACAGATCTACATCCAAAAACAAAGTGAAGGAACTGTGATCAATTATAGGCTACAGTACGGCCTCGAATGTTTGTAAATTCATGCATTTTTATATAGTAACAATTAAATCTATGTGTTTGTACAATTTTAAGTATAACGGAGGACATTCCTGAAACTTCTATAAACAAACAAAGGAGTAGGTCCGGTAAGGACTCATTTTGGCCTCAAATTTCAGTTTCATCTGACGAAAGATTTTGACCACTTTTTAAACACTTAAGTGTCTATTTCACTTGATTCAATTAATTTATGTGAAAGATTTTAACTGATTTAGTCATAAAAAGCGATCCGATTCAAGCTCAAATATGAAAAATCTCTCAAATATGCCAAAAACCTACACTTTTCAGATGGTTATTGTCAAAAACGAAAGTGGCCGCATCCGTGTTCATCCACAACCTTTATATATGTTATGTATTATAATAAAATACAACTTACATTTCAATATTAAGGATGAACACGAATGCGGCCACTTTCGTTTTACCCGGAAACCGTCTAAAATTTAACTAAAATGATAGAATTTTGAAGATTTTCGTAATTTAGCATGACTTAATAGTGCTACAAACCGATATATGTGCATTGTATTTTCATAAACTGCCCATATTTATGTAGCAGAATCATTTCACTGTCCAATAAATAACTATAAGTTTACATTTTAACAATTTTGTAAAACTGTTATATTTTGGGGCCAAAAAGGGGTCTTACCGGACCTACTTCTTTTAACCTTCTTCTTATTTCAGCCACATTCAAACATCCTTATACTTAATGTAGTAAGTCGAGTACACCCTATCAAGCTAAAACATGTTTGAAAAGTTTACAGGATGTGCATTTATTAAAATATATTTGTGTTATTTAGAAAAATGACATCTTCTAATGTATCGTAAATAACTTTGAAATCACTACTAGAATACAGTGAAATAAAGACTGATCATACAGTTTCAAAATATACAAGCTCGACTGATCGTACAGTGAGAAATTCAAACAAGTGTAATTTTCTTATTACTGGCTTCAAAGATCTGGCTGAAACTTTTACCACCACTTAAAATATACTCTATTTAGTAAATTAAGTCTGGATTTTACGTTAATTTGTACAGTAAGAGTGCAAAAAGATTGTATTTAGGTTCACCGACTGATTTTCCTTAGTGATGCACTTGGAAATCTCTTAATTAAGGCAAAGATACGAATAATGAATGTGCTAAATTTAATTATAAACCATTTGTGAATATCGATGTCAGCTGAATTAATCATTAAGCAATGTACAGATGAACATCTTACCGTTTAATATAGTATATCCGACAAATTTAAAATGTGATCCAAAACGTTCTCGCTTCGAAAATCGCGACTTCCGGAAAGCGTACAGAATAGTATCTACACTGTGTTAACGGAAAGTATAGTGTGTCATAGTTCGCGAACTGTACGGAATTTACACACGGATGTTAATAAAGAAAAAGAAAATAAAGAAATAGACAAAATAAAAACTATCGCTCCGAAGTTAATAGTTACAGGGAAGAGTCCGTGTACAGATAGTCATTTTCAGAAAATTGTATACAGCCAACGATCAGACGGAAGTTGTTTGATAGGAAAATTAAAAAAGAGAGAAATGGTAGTTATATGGACATTAGGGAAGCGCGGTGAATTTCGTCATGTAAATATAGAAACTGACAAAATCGAATATGGAAACGCAATGGCTTCCGTCTACAAATTTAGAGACATTAGAAAATCGGACAATGATGAAATTAAGTGTTATGTTCGTGCTATTCCAAAGATTGAAAGATATGCAGAGATGCACAGACTTTGTTTGTGGTGTTTTGATGAATAAACTGTTATTAGGGAGGGGGATATTAGATGTTGAATACGCTAAATAATTCTAAAATAATTTTTGTGGTGTACCAAATTCTGGTCTGGAAACCAACCGTTTTTTTTAAAACAACCAACATTAATTAAAATAGATCATTTGCGTATTTATTAACATTTCCGATTGGTTTTCTCCTTGTAATAGTTGAACTGTTGTTTTTATCATTTTATTTAAAACTGAGAAAAAGTTAAAAAAAAAAAAAAGAAGAAAAGAAAGAAGAAGAGTAAAGTTTAAGCAAGTTTATGACCAGAAAGCCATTTCAGGGTGAAATAAAATAAGAAAATATATAGATTGTATAATACTTAGAATATTTTCCATTTCAGAGAAAGGACAATAAATATTTACAATGTTTTCATTTATGTGTAATTGAAATTGTAAACTGTGATATGTATATATAGATTGTGAATATAATAAAGATAAAAAAAAAAAAGTATAGTGGTTAGTACTTCGCGTTGTGGCCGCGACAACCCAGGTTCGAATCCTGGTCACGGCAAACAGCTGTGTAATGTCGCTGTTACGGCATTGTATGCAATTTTTTTTCTCGGTCTCTCTTTTCGAATTTTGATAATCTTTCTTCGTTTTAAGATACACATACACATGTTACTATGTAAAGACAAGAAGTGTTCTAGTTGTATTCAATATGATCGCAGCGGTTCTAGTTGAATTCAATAGGATCGCAGCGGTTCCTGCAGTGATAGTCTTTTATATAATAATATAATTAACTTCATTGAAAATTCACATTCCTACCTTCTCATTTGTTTTACTGGCTATCACTGCAGGAACCGCTGCGATCCTATTGAATACAACTAGAACACTTGAGTCTTCTTGTCTTTACATAGTAACATATGAATATTTCGTGCAATGTCAATTTGAAATTCATGTCACGTCACCGTCTGGTTTTTTGTTTTTTTTTCTTCTTCAAAATCTGTAATGGTGCTCCAGTATAAAAAGAAATACCGGCGAAACAAAAACAAGATACATACACACAGAATATTTAACGACCTTGACTACAGTCGGACACGGTACCTATCGACCCTGATGGGTATCTCATACAAAGATAAAAACTAAACCCTTTTACCATGCCATGCCAACAAAAACAAAAGAGCAGTCAGTACGGGGCGCCGAATGGGACTCTTGTGGTTTTGTACAAAATTCAATTCTGTCATAACAAAATCATTTTTGTCTTACAAAACTATGTGCTACAGACTTGTTTTGTGAGAACTTCAATTTTGTGATGACAAAATTCATTTGTGTAGACAAAATTCAGTTTTGTCATGACAAAATTCATTTTTGTAGACAAAATTCATATTTGTCATGACAAAAGTCAATTTTGTGTAAAAAGGTATGCAGATATAAACATATTTGCATACAAAATTGACTTTTGTTACCTGATATGGAAATCAAATCACAAAAGTCAATTGTGTGAGGTAAGATTCAATTTTGTCAATTTTGTTGAGACAAAAGTCAATTTTGTTAATTTTGTTGAGACAAAAGTCAATTTTGTTGAGACAAAAGTCAATTTTGTTAATTTTGTTGAGACAAAAGTCAATTTTGTCAATTTTGTTGAGACAAAAGTGAATTTTGTCAATTTTGTTGAGACAAAAGTGAATTTTGTCATTTTTGTGACGACAAAATTCATTTTTGTGACGACAAAATTCAATTTTGTGACAACAAAATTGACTTTTATGAGACAAAATTGACTTTCGTGAGACAAAATTGACTTTTGTGAGACAAAATTCAATTTTGTTGAGACAAAATTCAATTTTGTCAATTTTGTTAAGACAAAATTCAATTTTGTCATTTTTGTTGAGACAAAATTCAATTTTGTCAATTTTGTTGAGACAAAATTCAATTTTGTCAATTTTGTTGAGACAAAAGTCAATTTTGTCAATTTTGTCTCACAAAAGTCAATTTTGTGTAACAAAAGTCGATTTTGTGTAACAAAAGTCGATTTTGTATGTAAATTAGTTCACAGAAACCAAACTAAACTAATTTGAATACAAAATTCACTTTTGTCGCCCAATTTTCAAATAAGGTAACAAAAGTCAAGTCTGTGTAACAAAAATGAATTTTGTCATGACAAAAGTGACTTTTGTCCGCTGTTAGATAATTTTGTATGACAAAATTTTAAATTAGTAGTATGATACAAATTTTGTTAAACTGAACTAATTTTTGTTGAACAAAAGTCACTTTTGTCCGTACAAAATTGAATTTTGAGTACAAAACAACAAGAGTCCCATTCGGCGCCCCGTAGTCAGACGCCGTTGGAAAAATGTATAAGATGGAACAGAATCCCTTTTGAATAGCCTGATTGCATTCGTTCCATAGATACATCGCGTTAAAATTTTGTATGAAAAGTGATTTGACCAAAAAGATACCGACAACGTGTTAAACATGTTAAAATCAGCCTTAATTTTAAATACCCAATTTTTGCCACATACATTCTGTCTGCAAGTCATAGCCGTGATCGTATAGTGGTTAGTACTTCGCGTTGTGGCCGCGACAACCCAGGTTCGAATCCTGGTCACGGCAAACAGCTGTGTAATGTCGCTGTTACGGCATTGTAGGCAATTTTTTTTCTCGGTCTCTCTTTTCGAATTTTGATAATCTTTCTTCGTTTTAAGATACACATACACATGTTACTATGTAAAGACAAGAAGTGTTCTAGTTGTATTCAATATGATCGCAGCGGTTCTAGTTGAATTCAATAGGATCGCAGCGGTTCCTGCAGTGATAGTCTTTTATATAATAATATAATTAACTTCATTGAAAATTCATATTCCTACCTTCTCATTTGTTTTACTGGCTATCACTACAGGAACCGCTGCGATCCTATTGAATACAACTAGAACACTTGAGTCTTCTTGTCTTTACATAGTAACATATGAATATTTCGTGCAATGTCAATTTGAAATTCATGTCACGTCACCGTCTGGTTTTTTGTTTTTTTTTTCTTCTTCAAAATCTGTAATGGTGCTCCAGTATAAAAAGAAATACCGGCGAAACAAAAACAAGATACATACACACAGAATATTTAACGACCTTGACTACAGTCGGACACGGTACCTATCGACCCTGATGGGTATCTCATACAAAGATAAAAACTAAACCCTTTTACCATGCCATGCCAACAAAAACAAAAGAGCAGTCAGACGCCGTTGAAAAAATGTATAAGATGGAACAGAATCCCTTTTGAATAGCCTGATTGCATTCGTTCCATAGATACATCGCGTTAAAATTTTGTATGAAAAGTGATTTGACCAAAAAGATACCGACAACGTGTTAAACATGTTAAAATCAGCCTTAATTTTAAATACCCAATTTTTGCCACATACATTCTGTTCTGCAAGTCATAGCCGTGATCGTATAGTGGTTAGTACTTCGCGTTGTGGCCGCGACAACCCAGGTTCGAATCCTGGTCACGGCAAACAGCTGTGTAATGTCGCTGTTACGGCATTGTAGTTAATTTTTTTTCTCGGTCTCTCTTTTCGAATTTTGATAATCTTTCTTCGTTTTAAGATACACATACACATGTTACTATGTAAAGACAAGAAGTGTTCTAGTTGTATTCAATATGATCGCAGCGGTTCTAGTTGAATTCAATAGGATCGCAGCGGTTCCTGCAGTGATAGTCTTTTATATAATAATATAATTAACGTCATTGAAAATTCACATTCCTACCTTCTCATTTGTTTTACTGGCTATCACTGCAGGAACCGCTGCGATCCTATTGAATACAACTAGAACACTTGAGTCTTCTTGTCTTGGACTAAAAGCTACGTTAACTTCCGTACTGCAATCGTATTGGATACCGACACTTAGACAATTTGTTAAAGGAGTAATTGATCAAGTTTTCGCTGCTGTTATTCATTGTAATGTTACCCAAGTGTGACTTGTTGAAATTAGAGCCCGAATAGATATACACACATTCTATTCGCTTTTGTTATTGTCAGCTATATAGTTGCTCGATGTATCCACTTTACGATATTGGTGTCAAGTGACCAGGATAAATTTGAAGCTTAAATCGATACTAGCAGGACATAGAAGCGCCGTTTCAAGAATATTCCAGAAATTCGACGAAGATGGGGAGAGCGGAACAGAACTTGTTGAATCCGATGAAATTTCGAAACAGAAATCGTTGACTCTGATGAGTATTTATTTAGTTTAGAAACAAAAATAAAAACACAAAAAAGAGTTGATGAACGATCAACCAACGCAAATCTTCATTACATACCGCACCATCATTTCCGTAAAAAGTCGTCAACCACGCCCATCAGAATTGTATTTGACTGCAGCTGCAAACATTCACCTGTTAGTCTAAGCTGAAATGATTGTGATGGATCTTTCGCCAAATTTTAACGATTTAACCAGAATTTTTCTCAATTTAGAATGCACAAATACTCCGTGTCGACAGATATAAAAGCCTTTCTTAATATGGGTTGGATGAAGAGGATCGTGATGTTACCAGATTCTTTTAGCTTTGTAACCCGGATGACCCAAATAGTCAACTTACCGCAAACAGAGTCAGTATAATTTGGAACAACTTGCTCTCCGTTTATCCTAAATGCTGTTATAGGTAAACATTTGACTGAAAATTCCACAGACTGGACAACAGCTTTAATCAACAAAGAGCTTTGTAAGCCTTCTTTCATGCAGCATATTTAGTATTTGTAAATGATTTGTTTAAAGGACTATGTATCAAGAGTAAATTCGACTTTGGCGATCATTGACAAATTATTTTACGGCAAAGATGGACTTACACGATCAGCCATAATTCGAACAAAAACAAAAACTGGTATGATATCTAGACCAATCATCAAACTTTATCAGTTAGAACTGAATTCTTTGGAACTTGAAAAAAGAGCAGCTCAGAGTGAGGCAAAGACGAAAATAAAAACATGGACTAACGTGTGTTAAATGTAAATTGTGAAAAGTAAAATGATAATGTGTGATTAGCATATGGACATTAAAATAAATATAAACCGTGGGCTGCTAAATATTTTACATAGAAGCTTTATTTTATTAGAACTTTTATAATTAAAGTAATTCATGTGCGGCCCAAGTATGTTGGGAGCAAAATCACAAACGTAACTTTCTCGCTGCCGCTATTCATTGTAACGTCATCTTAGTGTTGACATTAGAGATTGAATAGAGATATGTGTTATTGTTAGCCCGATTTATCCACTTAACGATAGCCTAGACCCGTACGAGTTTATCAGCAGTGGGTTAAAAGGGTAGTCACCCGATTAACCACGAAGTCGAAATAAACTATTACTGGTTGGCGAAACGAAGAGATTTTCCACGCGAGCCATTATATCAGAGGGAGATGTATCAATTGCCTCTAAAATGATCCAAATCACAAATGCCCTAGACTCGTACGACTTAGCAAGGAAATTATAAGGTTGCTACCTTTATATATCTCAAAGTCAAAATGAACTATTGCCAGCTGGCCAAACACAGACATTTGCCACATGGGTCATGACACCAGAGGTAAATGTAGTAGTTGTGTAATGGCCAATTATACGTATGCCCTAGAACCGTACGAGTTTGTCAGCAGAGGGTAACAAGAGGGATGTGGTACTCGGATTCATCACGAAGTCGAAACAAACTATTGCCGGCTGGCCAAACTAAGAAATTCTCCACGTGGGCCATTATACCAGAGCCTCTAGAGTGACCTATATTACTGATTCCCTAGACCCTTACGACTTAGTCAGCAAAGTGTAAGGTGGGTACCTTTATATATCTCAAAGTAGAATTGAACTATTGATTACTTGTCAAACTAAAAGATTCTCCTCATGGACCATTATACAGAGGTTAAGGTAATAATTGCCTTTAAAATGGCCAGACAGTTAAAGTATGTTTAAATATTTTGATATACAAGAGTACTTCCCTTACCCTTTTCCTACCCATACGTACGGATCTATGACATACGTTCTATGGACCTTTTTAGAGAAAACACCTACATTAATCTCTGATTTAATAGCCCATAGGGAGAATCTCTTCTTTTGGTCTTTGTGATATACAAGTGTACTACTTTCCATTTGCTGACCAACAGGTACGGGTCTACCATGGGTAATTTTCGAGGCAACATTGTTCTCTACATCTGATATAATGGACAACACCAGAAAAGTTAGAGCTATGGCCCATCTAAAAGGCAATGACTACCTCTACCTCTGCTAAAATGGTCCACGTTTAGAATATCTTAGTCGGTTAGCTGGAAATATTTCATTTCGATTCGATGTAGACCGGGATACCATATCACCCTTTAAACCCTCTGCTGACAATTTTTTTTCGATCTAGGACATAGGTAGCAATACACAGTTAGAAGTTTAGTTTCGCATTATGGCCACTGTGAAATTTTTAAATATGAAAGTTTTTGTACAATAAAATTGATTTTTAGATAATTAAAGAATAATATAGCCTTCTTGGTGGGTTTATATGAACATTTAGATTGATTTTGACATGTTTTATAGGCCATTTCTATGATTGACAGTCCGTATTTCCTATCCGTACCGTTCATAGGTCCATAAATTATTGTAGTGTTTATCAACAAAGATTTTGCGCTCGATCTTTTCAATTCAAATTTATGGAAAAACGAGCAGGAAGGCATATGCTTTTTTTTTTGGACCACTTGATAGATATAAACCTATGGATTCAGGAAAGGTATCACTGTAATTCATTAAAATTTTCCTTTAGACCAAATTTTGGAGACTTTTGTGACATGTTCACCCCCCTTTTTTGCTATATTTTGTATCTAAGAAATGCAGATTGTTGCCATGGTTACACCCAAAAGGGATTATATTTCACCCTTATGACCATTAGAAATCAAATCTATGGAAGATTTTCTTTCTACAATTATATACATGCATAACACACATATAAAGCCTTCTTTGTTAGACAGGAGGGGAAAGAGGGTGTTTAAAAATTATGAGTGTCAATTTTAAGTTTTTTTCCTAACTGTGTATTGCTACCATTTTAGAGGCATTGCCCACCTCTACCTCTAGCATAATGGTCCACGTGGAGAATCCCTTAGTTTGGCCAGCCGGCAATAGTTTATTTCGACTTCGTTGAAAACAGAGGTACCACCTCCCCCTTTTAACCCCTAGCTGACAAAATCTTACGGGTTGAGGGCATGAATGTTTTATTCAATTTTTAAGGCTAGGCTTACCTCTCTCTCTCTCTCTCTCTGGTATAATGGTCCACGTGGAGAAGCTCTTAGTTTGGCCAGCCGGCAACAGTCCATTTCGACTTTGAGATATTCGAGGGTACCCCCTTACCCTTTGCTGACTAACTCGTACGGGTCTAGGACATAAATGCTATGGGCCATTTTAGAGGCAATTCCCACCTCTACCTCTGGTAAAATGACCCACGTGAAGAATCCCTTAGTTTGGCCAGCCGGCAATAGTTTATTTCGACTTCGTTATAAAAAGAGGAGCCACCTCCCTCTTGTAACCCCTTGCTGACAAAATCCTACGGGTCTATCACAAAAGTGCTCTGAGCCATTTTAGAGGCTATACCCACCTCTACCTCTGGTATAATGGTTGATGTGGAGAATCTCTTAGTTTGGCCAGCCAGCAATAGTTCAGTTCGACTTCGTTGTAAACCAGGATACCATATCCCTCTTTTAATCCTCTGCTGACAACCTCGTACGGGTCTAGGCTATCAGTGCTCTGCACTATTTATAAGGCAATAAGTACCTGAGAATCTCTTAGTTTAGCCAGCCGGAAATAGTTCATTTCGAATTTGTGATATACCATGGTACCCACCTCAACCTTTTAGTCCTCTGGGCAATTTTAGAGGCAATACCCACCTCTACCTGTGGTATAATGGCCGATGTGGAGAATCTCTTAGTTTGGCCAGCCGGCAATAGTTCAGTTCAAATTCGTTGTAAACCAGGATACCATATCCCCCTTTTAAGCCTCTACTGACAAACTCGTACGGGTCTAGGGTATAGGTGCTATTGACCATTTTAAAGGCAATAAGTACCTCTTTCTCTGGTGTCCTTGCCCACGTGGAGAATCTCTTAGTTAGGCCAGCCGGCAATAAATAGTTCATTTTCGAATTTGTGATATACCAGGATACCCCCCGTATCTTTTCCTGACTAACTCGTACGGGTCTAGGGCATTAGTGCTATGAGCCATTTTAGAGGCAATGTAAACCTCTACCTCTGGTATAATTGCCCAGATGGAGAATCTCTTAGTTTGACCAGCCGGCAATAGTTCATTTTCGAATTTGAGATATACCAGGGTACCCCCCCAATATTCTTTTCTGACTAACTCATACGGGTCTAGGGCAATAGGTGCTATTGGCCATTTTAAAGGCAATGTCAACCTCTACCTCTGGTATCATTACCCACATGGAGAATTGTTTATTTTGGCCAGCCGGCAAAAGTTCCGTTAGAACTCGTTGTAAACCAGGATACCATATCCCCCTTTTAACCCTTTACTAACAAACTCTTTCGGGTCTGAGGTATAGGGGCTATGGACCATTTTAAAGGCAATAAGTACCTCTTCCTCTGGTATCATTGCCCACGTGGACAATCTCTTAGTTTGGCCAGCTGGCAATAGTTCATTTTCGAGTTTGTGATATACCAGGTTACCCTCCCCCCCCCCCCCCGTATCCTTTCCTGACTAACTCGTATGAGTCTAGGGCATAAGTGATATGGGCCATTTTAGAGGCAATATCAACCTCTATCTCTGGTATTTTTGCCCAGATGGAGAATTTCTTAGTTTGGCCAGCCGGCAATAGTTTAGTTCGAATTCGTTGTAAACCAGGATACCATATCCCCCTTTTAAACCTCTACTGACTCGTACGGGTCTAGGGTATAGGTGCTATGGGCCATTTGAAAGGCAAAAATATGGACTGGTAATGTTAATTGATCTCCGTAATGTTGAAGAATTATGTCTTTGAAATAGTAATTGACAGTTTTTATTTTTCTGTTGTTTATATTCCTTCAATTAACTATGTTTCTTGTTTTTTCTGATCTGTTTAAATGGATGATACTGTCGCATGTATTGTATATTTTAGTTTTAGGATTGGACTATATTTGTCGAACAGATTATGGAATAAAATTGAGAATGGAAATGGGAAATGTGTCAAAGAGACAACAAAACGACCAAATAAAAAACAACAGCAGAAGGTCACCAACAGGTCTTCAATGTAGCGAGAAATTCCCGCACCCGGAGGCGTCCTTCAGCTGGCCCCTAAACAAATATATACTAGTTCAGTGATAATGGACGCCATACTAATTTCCAAATTGTACACAAGAAACTAAAATTAAAATAATACAAGACTAACAAAGGCCAGAGGCTCCTGACTTGGGACAGGCGCAAAAATGCGGCGGGGTTAAACGTGTTTGTGAGATCTCAACCCTCCCCCTATACCACTAAATGCCCATATGACAATTAATTCCCTTTAATTCCTAAATTTCTATATTTAATCATCTTGTTATTTATTGTAGTTTACATTGATTTAATAATCACAAAATTTTAATGAAACATCATTGTTCTGTTTTGTGTGTACTGAGGCAATTAAACTTTTCATTTACTTTCATTTAAAATGACCTTGCAGAAGACACCTATTGGCTTAATATTTCTTAATTATCTTGTATTGCTATAAATAGCATAACTATAATGGAAATTAAAAGCAAAATGTTATTTTGATATTGTCACAATTTAATAACTACCGAAAACATTTCATCTCATGAATATTATTGACGGCTAGCCTCATGAATATTAACGCCGGCTTGCTTCACACTAGTGTCACACTGCTATAGCCTATCCACATGGGTAATATCGAATTAAACAAAAAATATTATTACTTAAAAGAAAAAAAACATTCATTAAAACATTCCATCCAATACAGCTCCAAATAACAATGAATATTCAAATGGTAAAATAAATATTCAAATCAAATTAAAGTACAAATGCTGATGTCCCGAACTTTGATGATACCAACTGAATAGCCTCAGACTATAAATTGAACAACTTCAGATAGAACGAAAATCAAAAATCTTGTGAAACAGGAAATGTATTTATTATCAACATAGAAAAAAATCTTGAGAAGAAAAACAATTCTTTTGGATATCAAAGACATTCCCCGTTGGTAAATCGATATCTCTATGAACATAATCAGCTCACCGCGTCACGGGACGCTCTTTTACGGATTTAGTTATACTTTTTGGACCTTTTGGATTATGGCTCTCCATCTTTTATATAATCTTTGGACTTCAAATATTTTGGCTACGAGCATCACTGAACAGAAATGTATTGTCGAAATGCGCATCTGGTGCAGGAAAATTGGTACCGTTAATGTTATTACTACCACTGGGTCGATGCCTCTGATTGCGGACTGTTAGTTCCCCAGGGTATCACCAGCCCAGTAGCTAGTACTTCGGTAATGGCATGTAAATACGGATTGTCGTGAGTCGTTAAAATTTTCTGTAACAAATTGTTAGAAATTATTATGAATTATGGAATCTATCTCCCTCATGCAAAGCTCTGATTCCTTTCACGGATTTGGCTATACTTTTTGGACTTTTTGGATTATAGCTTTTCATCTGTTATATAAGCTTTGAATTTCAAATATTTTGGCCACGATCATCACTGAAGATACATGTATTGTCGAAATGCGCATCTGGTTCAGGAAAATTGGTACTGCTAATGTTTTTACATCGCGACGACCGCGAGGACATTCCTATGTATTGTTGCCACAGAGATTTGACCTTAGTTTTTGATTAGTAACCGATCATATTAATACGCCCACATTTCTTAGTGCAAAATAATAATCCGTATCGCTTGTTATAAATTCATTTCTTCAATGATTGCTAAAAAAATGTTTAGAAAACAAATAAATAAGATGTAAATGTCTGTTGACGTTAGAAATAAACTCATCATAGATAGCAGGACTAAATTTTGTATATATACGCCAAACGCGCGTTTTGTCTACAAAAGACTCATCAGTGATGCTCGAATACAAATGTGTATACATCTTTTCTATATTTAAGAAATAATTCATGGAAGCCAAAGATTGTTTGAAATTTACACATGGATTGGGCCGTGATATTCGAATTTTATCCTGTTGATTTCTCCGGGCTCTTGTGCATTACTTCTTTTTATTATGCATCCGAATAAAAATAACAGTTATTTTGTCTTTTTTTAATTACACTTTTTAAAACAATAAAATCGACAAAGGGTCTGCAAATAGGTTCCAATACATGTAGATTTACGTGGGAAGTATATTGTAACAGCCATTAATATGTATACCTCTGAGTCGGCGCCAAGTATAGATATATCGAGAATTTTGTCACAGTGTTTGTTTACAAAGCGAAAGAAGCACGTCATATAGAATTATAAGTTTAGATCTTTCAGTGCTGTTTATTTGGTATTTTTATTGACGTTATCGTTCTTGTACCATCATAACTGTCTTTACCGTTAAAGCTTTAGAAGTGTGCGCGCTAGTTCATATTACACTGTACATAAGATTCAGCATCCAAATGACGTTTTTGGAGGACTGGAAAGCAGTTATTTATGAGGGGTAATTTAAAAGATTTATAGATATAAGAAGATGGTGCATGAGTTAGAATGAGACAACTTTCCATCAAAGTATGATAATTTGTTTCAAGTAAACCGTTACAGATCAAAGTAGGGCCTTAAACACGGAGCCTTGGCTCAGAGCGAACACCACGCTATATAGGAACAAACAAATTACTAGTGTTAAACCATTCAAACTGGAAAACCAAAAGGAGATTCAAAAGTAGAGGTCAGATTTTGTCGAATCAATCTGAACGAGGACAGTATGATTCATCTTTGTCACAAGTTAGTTTCATTTTAATACATAAAGAAAGTCTTCCAGACGTGCAGTGCGAGCATATCAGATATATATTATTTCGGTGCGTTCATTATAAAATTTGCTAAAAATTAATGTAATAATTTTGATACTTAGATATTTGATTACGACATTGTTTATTAAACCCCATCGGTACTGGAATTTTTTAATTTTGAAAATGGTGTATTGAACTTGTTTTTATAGCGCTAAACCTCTCACGTACATGACAGTCTCCTCAAATTCTGTCATATTTACAACGATGCATAAACAAAACAGACATACTAGTATTGGGTAAAATTGTCAAAATATGGGTACACCATTCAAATATTAATACTAATAAGTACTAATATTGATATAACAAAAACACCGCTATGATATTTTAAAAGTATCGCATTAATATAAGAAATAATAGCATTTGTTTATTTATGTATATAAGAAAAACACTGCACTTCAAATTTTACATGGACATACACTTAAGCTTGTAACTAACTTTTGAAGGTATATTTAGACTCAATTGTTAGTATTTTCTTAATTTTTCGTTGCCAAAAACAACATTTTCCGCATGGATATGAAATGTCTGCATATTTACAATTGATATTGGACAATATCGCTATGTGATATAAGAAAAGATTTTATCGATACGCTTCTTCCATAGACTGTACATGTATTGTTGTTAATAAACGTCATTGAAAATTCACATTCCTACCTTCTCATTTGGTTTACTGGCTATCACTTGCAGGAACCGCTGGCGATCCTATTGAATACAACTAGAACACTTGAGTCTTTACATAGTAACATATGAATATTTCGTGCAATGTTGATGTCACGTCATCCGGGTTTTTTTCAAAATCTGTAGTGGAGTTCGTTTATGGATGGAAATTTAGTTTTATGTTAGGGGTATCGTTCTCATCAATACAAGATCATATAATGGTGCTCCAGTATAAAACTAAACCCAACATACACACACAAACAACGTATATAAGGTCAATGTCAGAAAATATATTCACTTTTTTGTATTCAGAATATTTATTGACCTTGACTACCGTCGGCCACGGTATAGACCCTGGGGGTATCTCATACAAAGATAAAATAACCCTTTTACCATGCCAACAAAAACAAAGAGCAGTCAGACGGTTAGAAAATGTATAAGATGGAGCAGAATCCCTTTTGAATAGCCTGATTGAACTCGCTCCATGAATCACGTGAAAAGGAGTAGGTCTTTGGCCCCAAAATATAACAGTTTCACAAAATTGTTAAAATGTAAACTTTAAGTTATTTATTGGACAGTTGAATACTTCTGCTACATTAATAGGGGCTGTTTTTGACAATACAATGCACATATATCGGGTTGTAGCACCATTAAGTCATGCTAAATTACTGAAATCTTCAAAATTCTATTATTTTAGTTAAATTTTAGACGGTTTCCGTGTAAAACGAAAGTGGCCGCATTCGGGTTCATCCATAATATTGAAATGTAAGTTGTATTTTATGATAATACATAACATATATAAAGGTTGTGGATGAACACGGATGCGGCCACTTTCATTTTTGACAAAAACCATCTGAAAAGTGACGTTTTTTGGCATATTTGAGAGATTTTTCATATTTGAGCCTGAATCAGATCGTGTTTAAGGACGAAATCAGTTAAAATCTTTCACATAAACTAATTGAATCAAGTGAAATAGACACTAAAGTGTTTATAAAGTGGTCAAAATCTTTCGTCAGATGAAACTGAAATTTGAGACCAAAATGAGTCCTTACCGGACCTACTCCTTTTGTATGAAAAGTGTTTTACTAAAGAAACCGGCAACGTATTTAAATCAGCCTTAATTTTAGATACCCCATTTTGCTACATACATTCTGTCTGCAAGCCGTGATCGTATATTGGGGGACTTTGTGTTAGTCTTTTCACATGTTTCAAGTGTATGCACGTCTTTTGAGAGAAGGATATTTTGATTTTGTTTCAAGGTTAAGCTCGTAATTCCAAGCAGAAAAAATATGTACCATCATCTTACCTTGTATGCATTAAGCTAATTCAACTATTTTAATAGAAAAACTATTCCATGTCACGTCAACTGTTTTCAAAATCTGCCGTGGAGGTCGTTGTCAAAAAGATCACGTTGACATTTTACAGAAGCTGATAATCCTTTTTATTCTCATGTTTCGTACATGGCTTTCAAGGCCTTATCGGATAAATATTTGAAAGCTAGTTGATGCCAAAAACAATTAATAATAAAAAATCATGCATCAGAAAGTAAAATCAACTAAAACACCACCAGGGATTTAGTATTTTAACGCCATCGACAGTCAAACAATACATGACTTGTGCAATGCCAAAAATAAAAGTATCGACAGGAAGTAGAAGTTAATTTTTAATAAATGAGTATGATAGAGTAATCTATATATAGAACAAAAAACGTGGATTATACATTCCCCATAAAAATAAACTGTTATAAAACTGCATGAGATTTGAACCCATTCTTTAAAAATATCTGTGCTGAACAGTTTTACGCACTATCGATGGCGCCACAGTTGTATTATTTTTATTTTTTTGCATGAACCCCTGAGGGGTTCATGCTTATATATTGGTGAGTTTTGGATGTGTCTATGGACCACTCGATATCTTTCGGCCGGAAGTCAGAATAAAATTCTCGGAACGTCTCGAAAGTTATAGATAATTTATACAGATTGTTATCTACGTCTTTGATATGGTCATTTGATGGCCCTTGACGACGCAATTATGTTTGTTTTAAAACGACCACTGAACACTGTTTGTATCTGGGTCAATTATAACGTGGTATTGTCTGTTGTCTTGATAACATGTAAACTAATTATGTTTGAAGATTTAACCACGGGAATCACTGTGTATTTCATCATAGCCTTACGGGAGAGAACATTCTGGTTAAAATATTAATATTAGATCGGAAAACAGAAAGATAATATTCTTATCAAAAGTATTTAATTCAATCAGCATCAAGAAATATGTACAAATTATATACTGTATTTATGTTTTCTTTTAGAAACTAACAATGATTGAAATCAGAATATTTTAACAGCTGCAATTAAGAAATGAAGTATTTTATATATGCAAGATACTCTGCTTTGGCATTTTTGAATATTCATTTGTTAAGGAAACAAAAAAATTGAATCTAAATAAATTCTTACATCCTACAAAAAAAAATGATTATAAACAATAATCATTATATTTTTACGTTAATTATTTTATACCGTTTTAGTATTTATTTTAGGTTTTGTGAGTATTTATTATTTATATTTTGTATTGTTATATATCCATAAAACGGAAAGTAAGATACAGTTATTAAATTTTTAATTTTAAACGGTCGTGAATAAAATACTTGTGTGTTTTCAATTCATAAAGCATGATTTTAAATCCTTGCAGCTCACAACAATCGTAAAAATAGTTTACAATAATCACAATGATTTAAGTAAAATCAGGAAATCCTTAATATTTGAGATGTTTTATGAGACTAAAATAAGTCTCTTTATAAGAGGTCCCAGTCAATTGCATGCCACAGGTTTCACTGCATACAATTTCTGCCATGAGTAAAGACAGCTTCAAATACGAGTTGAGAATGTAAAGTCATTCATGTAGGAAACAAAATATAAAGATATATGATAGATAAAAATAATACATCCACAATTTCCAGATTATAAAGCAAACTGAGTGCATAAATTTATATTGCGATAGGTTTGTGAAATTTGCATAAGTCATCCGGTTAGCAGAAATTAGGATTTGTCAAAGCGTTATAATCGGGAAAACTATGAACATTATTTCCCAAGTAATAAATAAAATAATCGAGCTTTAAAATAACTATTCAAAAAGAAGCTGAATATATACTTTCAACTGGCTTCTTCTATTCAAATTCAATTATTTCAATTCAAAAGCAAACACAATTTCAGCAACGATCATTAATGACCCGGCAGTCAGTGGTCTTAGGTTCATGTATTGCTTTTCTTTTTTTAAAGAAAGCAACGTGTTTTATCTTTCCATAATTATTTTTGTTGATATTTTTAAATGTTACTAGAGTGATCGGTTTTTGTTTTCGTTTCTAGAAATATTATGTAAAAGAGAACATCTTTTAAATATATTTTATTGATAAAAATCTGTATTTCATGCATACAAATGTGCGTGTAACATAAGTTTTTTTTTTTATTTACGACAGCTTGAAGGGGTTCATAAAACTATTTGATACATATTTTAACACCTTTTATCTATGACTATCATGTTTTCATTACTATTGAATATCAATTTCATTTTTATTATTCCAACTAAGAAATTTGAACAACGTACCGACTGATAGCAGCTGGGTCTGTTATATTGAATAACAAACCGATCGCTTACATCACATCAATCCTATATCATGTATATGGCGGAAAGTAATTAATTTGTTCCAACGGATCATCATTGGTTACTATTTACTATATATAAAAATATTAATTTTCGCGAACCATTTAGGTCACGGAAATTCCAAAATATGGCATCAGTAAGGAGAGTTGTGCAAATAATGTGAATACACAGAACCCCCATCCAAATTCTCTTTAGCTAAAAGTTTTCATCATTTTCTATTTTATATGTACTAACAACATTCCATTTTTCTATAATTTTGATTGAAATATTCCAAAATCTGAGTTAAAATCGATCGAATGCCCCAAATAAACATTGTCTGATTGGTTGAAGTACTGTGGCGTCGATGATTAGCATAATAAGCCTCGATGTAAAGAATAAGCCTCGATGTAAAGCACACGCTTCACATGAATAAGGAGAGTTTTACAAATAATGTGAGTACACAGATCCTCCATCCTATTTATATATTGCTGGAAATGTTGCAGTGTTCATCATTTCTGTTTTGATTCTGCTCACAACATTCCATTTTTTCTATAATTCCGATTTAAATATGTGGAACCCGCAATAAAAATAGATGGCCTCAATGATCTTATAGCAACGCAAAAAATTCCGTTACCCTGAGTTTTACGATATTAGATTAGCCTGGGATCCGGTCCAATCTAGCTGCGCGTCGTAAGGTCAAGATTAGCCAGGATCCCAGTCTAATATCTATACTAAAAATAACATTTTTTTTAAGGACAAGAGTAATATAATATAGCTGATACTAAGTCAATTACCTAGGAAGCATAACAGCTAACCAAACGAAAACTTCTGTTTGTCTGAATTGCAATTAGAATGAAGCAAGTTTGTACATTTGACATTAATTAATCATGTATATTCATAATAGTTTGAGCCTATATAATAACCCAAAATAACCATATGCATTAACTGATCCTGAGAATCACTGTTTGACTATAATTGACTTTAGCGAGGATTACTTGCTACATCCTTTGAATTATTCATTGGCGAAAACGAAAGATGAAGTTTTATACAGCATGCATATTTATATGCCCATGTTAAATTGTAAATGATATTATCAAACACACAGAGAAATATGGATTTAATAGGGTTCAATTAGACTATGTTCTCGCATCTAAAATCCTAAAACTGATAACATATTGAAAAATATATACTTTTATTGGTTGACTCTGTGTGGCATTCATTTACAAGCAGAAAATTTTTCATTTTTTTTTTTTAATCTTCGTTAAAATTTACTTCATTATTCTACTCCCAGTGAGAAATCTGGTAGTAAAAAATTACCTCCCCTACAAACACTGAAAACTTTTACAATTTTGGGCCGTTTTAGCAAGGACGCTTTTCATCATAAATTTACATGAAAACATTGTGCTCAGTGGTAACAATTAAAATTAATTGAAAAAAAAGTCCCTATTTATGTCATCACATCCTTCCCTATAACAACAAATGACGATAACGGCATGATATAAGAGGTTTGTGTAAAATTTGTTTAAAATGTTACTATACGAATATATTCCAGCGGACATGAATACCAACTTTTATTTTTTGACTGGCTGTGTTCCTCCATGCTACATGCCAAATATCTGTATACATGTGTGCAAGAGACAAATTACCAAAATAATCGATTGATATGCAACACAGATTAAAACTTTAGAAACTGAGTTATCTGGCGAATGCAAACGGATATTATCTAGATGAAATCATTGAATACGAACACATCGAGAAGAACGCACATACATACACAAAATTATGGTAGATGACACACCCTAGGCAAAGTTGCAACTGTATACTTAATTTGATTAACCTAAGTTTGCTGTAAAAAATGTCTTTGCACAAGACACGAATTGGACACAGCTTGGTCAATGGTTAAAGTCAATGTCGCTACAAATGACTACACAGAAAGAAAAAAAATCCAAGAAATGAAAGTAACAGCGCTTTCTTGTTGATCATTATCTTAAAGTTACAGTGAGGCCTTCATTGCGGAGCAACAAAAACAAAATATGACCGCACTGCAAGTTCAAAGTCATATGAAACATCAAATAAACAAATGTGCAAGGGTTCCGGGGAACCCAGTGTCTCGCCTACTTCTGTTCAACTTAAATTGGGGGAAAATTATTGAAAAATATATAAAAACAACTGTACGTGATATTTCTTGTAAAAGAAAATCCTTTATGTAATCAAAATCACCAAACATGTTCTGTTATCAAATAATGTTCCCGTACGCGTGACATTTTCTAAGAGCTAAGATAAGAACTTTGACCACCGCACCGCGCAAGTGCAGTTGAAAGTAAATAGTTATAACTGATTCTTGAAGAACAAATAATGCCCGAATAAGAAAGATGTTAAGGAAAATTTTGATAAAATGTCGACATGTAGACCTTCTGACTCAATAATCTAATCGTTTAAGACTGAATATTCATATGCTGATCTGTCGACTTGCTGCCCTGGAGGGTTAGTTTTAGGGTTAGAGTTATTGATACTTTTCGAACTGTTAGTATATATTGTAACACCCCCCCCCCCCAACCCCCTTCACACCGAGGACTTAACGTATGAGTAATTTAGGCATCAGGGAAAGAATTTTGCCGGAATTACTTAAAAATATAATATACTTGGGCCCCATCCACGGAGTTGGCCAAAGTATAGTATAAGTGAGGATATTACTCAGACCAGTGATTTTAAAGTTAGTATAGTAGGCAAAAAAATAATTCAGTAGGTTGATAAAATATCCTCACTCAAAGTCACAATCTAGTCGGCTAAAACTTAATTAGCTTGCAATCAACAATCTCAAGTCAGCATATGAATAATTGGTCTTAAACGACTAGATTATTGAATGAATATTTTATTTGCAAGAAGCATATACATGCTATGGCAAACGAACATAATTACATACAATATATGGCAATCAAAAGACGAGAACGTTAGTTACACAGTATACAATACTATCTCATCGCAATTATCACTTTTGTATAAAATTAAAGTATATTTGGCTAAACACACAAGACACAACTGTTCACAATGCATATTTTCTACCATATAAAGACTATTGTAGTTCAGTTTTAGGAAATTTATTACAAAAAGATTCAGATAAATTCATAAAACTTCTATAAAGAATAGCAAGAATTATACTTGAATGCGACATTTCTGTTCTATCTAATTGTAATTCTATTTTTTACAAAAAGAATAAAATACCATGCAACAACCAATTCTAATGTATAAAATTGTAAAAGGACTAACACGCGACATGCCTGATTGCTTAGCAATGCTAAATATTAAGTATGTGCAACACCACTACGATCTGATAATGATCTAATTGTTCCAAGACCAAATATAAATTTTTACAAAAATTCTCTGCATTATTCTGCAATAATTTACCACTCAAAATATAAAAAAATCGTAATGTGGAATTATTCAAGAAACATTGTTATAATCTTTTTCTTGAAAATTTTATGCAAGTCGAATAATTTGTTTTATTTCTTTTGTTGTAAGCATACGAAAATTTAATCAAAACAATTATTGCCATTTGTATGTTTGAATGATTGAATTGTGTATAATTATACTAGTATTATATTTTGTATTTTTTTTATGTATGAATGTTCGAATGTTTTAAACTGTATACATGTATTTTGTCTGAGGGCCTCGATGAAAATTAGACTTGTGCTAATTGAGGTATCCTCTTTAAATAAAGAACTAATAATACTATTACTGATTATTATTACACTGCTACTGACCGTGCAAGATGCTCATCGGTGGTAAAAACACTTTGTCATAACAATAACTTTAAAAGCAGTCGACTGACAATTTTGGTTTTAGTATTGATTTTTTTTGGTAATAATTTTTGCTGTTCATGGTTCATATTTCTCTCCTGGCTCAATCTATATTTTTTGTTTAGGTAATACATTGTAAGGTGGAAATATTGGGAGTCATAGGTCATGTCAAGTTTTTTTTTGTCAACATATTCGGAACTTTTCTGCAGTCAGACATTCTCCATATAGCAGTTTTCTAAATAATAGACAAACCCAAATTTCAACTCTATATTCTATTTCTAGCCATGTCGGCTATGTCATAAGGACACATTTGTAATTAAATATCCTTAAAATGTTGTGACAAAGTATAGATTAAGAGCAGATTTCCGTTAAGGTTAACGAACAGAAATCGACGGACCAAGTGAGCACCATACTTGCACATGGAAAAGACTGATATCTTAACTGTAAAGGGACATCGTCTTTTTTATTAATTGGCCTATACACACTCCACATTGGAAGATGACGGCCACTTTGTGTTTTTAAAGTGATGATGTATGTGCCAATAAAACGCCACATGACTCTCTTGACAAGAAATGATTTTAAACTGACGAATATCGATTGATTTGTAAAAAGTTGTAACAAAAATACCGAACTCTATAAGTTAAATGCAAAAACATCCATAAAACCTAACAAACCTTTCTGTCTTTTAGCAGTCCAACGATTTATAATGTAATCATAAGAATTTGATACTTCTTCTAGAAACAAACAGTAATTTTAAAAAGAAAAATTCCATCAGACATTTGAGTTTGCTGAAGATCCAAAGAATTTGCAGACAAACAGATTACATAGTACAAGGAAACAATGCATGTTGAACAGGGCTGTTTTGTATAAACGCTCATTCCTTTCAGATAAATGTCTCTAAATTAAACAAAAACATGATATTCGAAATACCTCATACTGTTGTTAGAAGAAATGATAGGAATACACACAGATCAGTCATACTGACTAAATATAACACAAAACAAATGTTCATATACTCTTTTAATTTCTTATCGATATGAACATTTGGAATGAACAGAACTCCTTACCACATAACAGTACATGAACTGCATATACATTTCTCTGTCGAACACATACTGATTTAAGAACATCTCTAAGTAAGACCAGTGATTAGCCAAATTTATTTGCTTCTTCTTCTTTATCTAGTATTGTATCGTGTCTATTTGGTTCTTTTGTTTCTGGTATCGATATTATATGGTCACTTGCGTCTGATTCTTCGCAATTCTCTTCGGGTACATTTAACATGTTCTCCTCATGACAGGACAATGTGTGACCATTAGCAAATGAAAATGATTGAGTTTTACGCAAGGATTGTTTTTGAACTAGATTCAGCATTGATGGTCTGCTTGGACTTAGGCGTGTAACCTTCAAAGATTGAGTACGGCGAAAAGATTCATGGCTACCATTTTGAATAGTCTTTCTAAAAGACATCCGAAATGATGATGTTCGAGATCTTATACTGCCCCTCCGTTTGTCTTTATAGCACATATGGCGAAATTCTCGTCGTATATACCTAGAAAATGAATTACGCAAAATCTTATTTCTAAGACCGTAAACAGCCCCGTTCGTCACTGGAGCTGCTTGATTCAATGTAATCACAACCAAAGATAACACAGAATTTATACAAGTGTAAGTGCAATAGGAACGAATTACTATAACAATAGCATACGGAAAGTAAGTAAATGTAAATGTTCCCACTAACTGAAGTATCGTCATCATTGCTTTTGTCCCTTTTATACTGGGTGAAATACCATTATTTGACTGACCCGCAAATGCAATAGGTGCTTGAACGACACACGTCATTCTAATCATAGTTGCTGCTATGCGGCTGCTTTGTGTTCTAGCTATTATAAATATATGTGTATAAGAATATAACAAAACTAAAAAGGGCAGAAAGTATATTCCACAGAATACTGTCGTCACGTACCAACTTCCAATAGACTTTAAGTAGTCGCCGTAACAGGAGTCGATACTATGATGAATAGTATGTCTATTGTTAAAAAACACGGGAGGGACAGACAATAGTATAGCAAAAATCCAGAAAAGAGAAAACAAAAACGTCATTTTACGTATAGTAGCTGATAGTGAATGATGAAGTGGGGAAGCTATCGTTTGATATTTATCCCAGCTTAACGCAGCAATTGTCCAGATACTAACGGAAGTGAAGGTTGTTATAAAAAATCCCAGCATTTTACATGTGACCTCTCCTCCTATCCAATTTCCATATAAACTAATAACTCCTATAAATAATGTTGGGACCATTGAGATTAATAATCCAACTCCAGCAAGATGCAGCAACAATATATTTCGTACAGAACGTAAGCGCTGATTTGGAGCAATAGAAATGATCATAAATGAATTAAACGTACATCCAACAACACTTATTGTTAACAAAATAATGCCATGTACTATATTCCGGTTTTTGGGTGGCCATGATAAAAATTCGGATGTAGATTTAGTTGTTGAAATGTTGCGAATCACATCTTCTCCAAAGTATGTGGTAGAATTGAAAACATTTAAATACGTTTGATTAAAGAACATCTCGCAACAAAATAATACCCATTCATGGAATATAAATTCATGTCAGCTGTTTTGATAAATAGGTTCATGCGCAATTCACATGCTTCTGTTTTCGACACATACATATATGGAAAAATATGGAAAGACTAAATCCATAGATACAGTGTAATTAAACCATTTAATGTTGTATACCGTCAGCTATAAACGTGACGTGCTTTTATTTTCATCTAACTTCCCAACATTAGAAAACAACGGTTAAAAGCCGTTCAGTTTTCTTCAGACAAAAATCATTACAATTATCCGTGGCATTTACATAAATGTATGTTTTATAATAACTCTGTGTACTTTTTCTCCAATATTTTAGCTTCACACAGTTGGCATGTAATTCAAATTATCTGCAAAGATAAAGTGAGTTCTTAATTACATGTTTTTATTTATAGTTTAAGATGATGATTCGAAGAGCACACAGAAATGTACGCCTGTTTGATTATTTCAAAACATATATTTAAGTCCTGAAAAGATGTTTATGCGAAAAAACAAATTCCTCTTGTTTAATTACAACAACGCATAACAAGTTCAGTGTATCCAGAATCAGATGGCACTATATTCCTTTTGTATATCGAGACATAATCCTATCTTGAAGTACGTCAATCACTGATTGAATTATGAATTTACATTGAATACAGGTTATTTAGCACAAAGAACTGTGCTGTATGATCAGCCTTTATTACACACACACACGGTGAAAGTTCGTCATATTATTATAAATACACTTGTGAAAATCAGAACTTATGAATTCATAGTTATTTATCAGTTCCGCATATAACTTGCGTAATGCAATAATTATTACAGCTAAAAATATATGTCTGATACTATCTTTTGTATTGGCACTGCTTTCTACACATTTTTAACCCTCACGAGATCATATAATGCGTTTACTGACAGACACACTAAGTATCTGATTCTGGCATATAAACTATCGCTGTAGTTATTTTTGGAAGTATAATCTAATTTCTGTCCCGTAGGGCATGTTTTCTAACTGGTATAACCACGTTTAAATGCAATTTCACAGATTCCATTGCAATGTATTGCACCGGAAAGACAGTTAGTTGTAGAAGTCAACAAACGTGCATTAATTATAAGCCTTAAAAGAGTTGAACATCCTTAATACAAATTGAGTCCTTCAATATTACACAAACGAACACTATATTAACGTCATCATTCTTATCAACGTTTCCTCTCAAAAGAAAAATGTGGCCCATTGAACCCAAGTCTTAAAATAAGTTTTCGTTACAGAATCAAGAAGGGTCGTAGTCCGACGGTACAATAGTCCGACTGTACAATGGTCCGACGGTCCGAGGGTTTAGTGTGAACAAATTAAGACCGATGGCTACAGTACTGAAGGTCCTGGGTTCGATTCTGACTTGGGGCGCTGGCAATTTCAGTACATTAGAACGGTGATTTTTACTCTCCTACACACCTCTCTGGTAACTAGACCGGAGTTTAAAACTAGAATGGGTACATTGGGGACCCGGTTGTTCAAAGTTGCCCCCTAACCGAATCAAATATATTGAGTATTCACTGGAAGTATGTCTAGTTGTTTGTTAATCTAAAGGCCTATCATGTTTTTTGTCTAACTGTCGCAGCCAGGTAGAAAACGATACATGTGAACCACCCTGACATTTTTGTGTTTAAGCACTCGATCTCGAAATGCTTGCCCCGCTCAAATACAACAAAACAATCATTTTCCTTTTGGGGTCCTGAGGTAAGTGTTGTTATGAGCCTGTGTTGTGAGATTATATATGTCATTTGTCTGAAATAAGATTGGAACAAATAAATGCTTTAAGCAAAAGTTCTAGGAAGTCAAGCAGAAGCGTCTTGTTGCACCGAACATGTGCTGATCTCCAAGTTATTTACAGGGAACCAAATGTCTAGCTTCTGACGACGACGACAATGGCATACCAGTAAATAATAAATTTCCATATAGTCTATGACTGATGAAAATGACGTCAATTAGGACAAAAGACGGAAAGGACAAGATACGATAAGCATCAGAGACATGAGAACGGACCGCAATTTTCATTCAAATGAGTAACCCGACGTGTCAGATAATATTACAATACTATATTTTTGTTAACATCGATATATTTTGCAATTTCCGCTCAAGATTCGCGAAAATGGCAGAAAAATGGCAGTTTCTAAACCGGTTTCTTTATTTAAAACTATGAGCGTACCTGCGGCCCTCGGTCATATTTATACTTGACATTCCTTCAATATAAATGTTGATGCAGATCAGATATCTATAACTACGCTCATAGTTAATTCTTTTTTAAAAAGATGAAACATATCATTAGCATACTGGTTTGTATGACAATCTTTGTAAAAAAAAAGTCAGGATAATCTAATAAAGGAAGGCAGGACAGAATAGAGTGACAAATTTTTTCACCCTATCCCCACATGCATGTTTAATGTATAATGTGGTTGAATGTGATATGTCCGCATGTATTAAATGTATGATTCTCATATCTGAGGGGCGTTCTCCCCGAGTACATAGGATTGAATTACACATTTGCAGATAGAAACAATAGTTATCTTTTTATTTTATCTTTTCTCTTGTTCTTAAGGGCATACGAAACAGTGACCCCGTATTTACATTTTGATAAAAAAAATTCATACAGACTATTTTTTACCTGATTAAATCAAATACGTAAAATAAAATACCTTCATGTCAGCTACTTTTTGAGTAAAATGAGGTCGAAATTTTGTATATTTGCTCGAAATTCGGATTTGCGGCCGTATTTTCTTTTTCGAAAGACATAACTTTTTTGTTTTAAAAGATAAACACAAATTGTTTTTGTTAAATTTGCAATTTCTGTATTTTATCAGTCTCCTAAAAACCTTCTCGCGTAATCACACCAAATAGTATTTTAAAAAAGAGGGGTCCATGAACTCGTTTTCAAG